>NC_092295.1:1081839-1084339 GCF_036320965.1 Panulirus ornatus
ACACACACACACACACACACACACACACACACACACACACACACACACACACACACACACACACACACACACACACACACACACACACACACACACACACACACACACACACACACACACACACACACACACACACACACACACACACACACACACACACACACACACACACACACACACACACACACACACACACACACACACACACACACACACACACACACACACACACACACACACACACACACACACACACACACACACACACACACACACACACACACACACACACACACACACACACACACACACACACACACACACACACACACACACACACACACACACACACACACACACACACACACACACACACACACACACACACACACACACACACACACACACACACACACACACACACACACACACACACACACACACACACACACACACACACACACACACACACACACACACACACACACACACACACACACACACACACACACACACACACACACACACACACACACACACACACACACACACACACACACACACACACACACACACACACACACACACACACACACACACACACACACACACACACACACACACACACACACACACACACACACACACACACACACACACACACACACACACACACACACACACACACACACACACACACACACACACACACACACACACACACACACACACACACACACACACACACACACACACACACACACACACACACACACACACACACACACACACACACACACACACACACACACACACACACACACACACACACACACACACACACACACACACACACACACACACACACACACACACACACACACACACACACACACACACACACACACACACACACACACACACACACACACACACACACACACACACACACACACACACACACACACACACACACATGAAAAGATATAAGTATCATCCCTGGGGAGAGGGATAAAAAAGTGGAAGCAAATCAGAGATGATTCTCAAAGGTTCAGTTATTGATGTTGCCCCATTAAGATGAGAGAGGTAAGCACATAAAAGAAAATAGTTATTTTACTGGGATGGGTGATTTTTTTTTTCCCTTACAGGAATGTGCACCAAACTACCGCAGGGTTCAGTATGGACTCTGGTTAGGACGTTGTGTTTTAGATATTGAATGTGGACCTCAAGAATATGGTGACCCTGCAAATGGTATTCCTTGCCTTCCATGCCCCTGCCCACTTTCTACACCAACTAACCAGTAAGTTTTTTCAAGCTTAGTATTCTTGCATGGCTAATTCTCCATAAATATTGTGTCCTAGTCTACAGGAGTGACAATAGGTAAAAGTTTTTGGAATGCATTATGTGCTTGTTAAGAAATCACAAACTCATAGCATGTAGCACTCTGAACTTATCCTTCTCCTTGTTTTTGTGTTTTGTTTGTATTATAATATTTTAGTAGTGGTACTTTGCTGATTAGTCATTAACTGTCACCTTGGATTCTGAATGAGCCAAGCAAAACTGCAGTTGCTTTGCTGATGTATTGCTGTTGGTTGGCAAAGTACTCTTGCTGCTTTTTGTAAAGGTTGCAAACAGTTAAAAGTTCAGCTAGGGATAGGGGAGAAAGAATACTTCCCACCTATTCCATGCATGTCATAGAAGGCAGCTAAAAGGGGAGGGAGCAGGGGGCTGGAAATCCTCCCTTTCCATTTTTGATTTTCCAAAAGAAGGATCAGAAAAGGAAACCAAGTGAGGATATTTCCTCTGTTTTTAGTGCTACCTCACTACTGCGGGAAATGGTGAATATGTAAGTAAAAAAATGTATATACAGGTACACCACCTATTTTCTGGTACTCTTGGTTCCAAAGCCTCGCCGGATTAACCATTTTACCGGACCAACCATGGTCACATAATAATGATTTATCAACACACCTCTAACCCGCTAATTATACATCTCCCATGTGTCTAAAGTATACTTTGGACTGCTAGAAATTTAAACAAATATGAAGTGTAAATTAAATAGATAAATAAAATACATTATACACCTGCTCAGGACTGAGGTACTCATCAACTACAAGTTTCACGAATTCGTCTTTATATTCAGCAGCTCCTTCACGGTTTGCAGACTGCTTTTCTCGGCACACTTTATTCATGGAAATTCAGTGACGCTTCTTGAATCTTTGAAGCCATCCTTCACTATAGTTATGCTCATGTTGTAATTTAAGTTCTTTCTAGAACAATTTAACCCGGTTCATTATCATGCTACCTGACAAGTCCGCTCCATCACTATGACACTGTTGAAGCCACTCCATCATCATTCGATCGTGCTCAGTGCTCTTACCATCTTTCATAATTTTTCTAATCGTCATTTGCTTCTTGGAATTGCTGTCTGCATAGAATTTCAATATTTTCTCCCTTTGCTTCTTTATATAATAAACAGTTGACAAACCAATACACAGCT